>NW_027205959.1:0-9773 GCF_024711535.1 Dipodomys merriami
GAGAGCTTTTTGTTTTTGTTTTTATTTTAATGTATTGTATGGAGTTATTTCTTTTTTCTTTTTCTTTTCCTTTAGCTTGTCTCATTTTGTTATTGTTTTCAATTTTGGTACACTGTGTCTTGTATATACATAACAATATTTTTTAGTATATATAATGGAAAAGGAAAATCATTTGTATCATGAACCATATATATATCACAAATATGTCTTTTTATATAAATATACATAAAGTATACATGTTATATCTATGCAGATATCCATACATATATATCTATGCCTACGCACATACATTCTTATAAATTTATATATTAACATATAAACTTAAGTATATACTTCTATGTATATATCTATGTGTATATATATATATATATATGTGCGTATATATGTGTGTATATATGTATCTCTTTTTTTGGTCCAAGACAAGGACTCAAATTCAATAACTGATGCTTTTGCTCATTGACTGGCACTTTACTATTTGAGTCATGCTTCCTACCCCATAGATATCCATGTGCATGCATCTGTGAATATATGCTGTATCTGTGCACATGCACTCACATACTTTTATGCAACATATTTTCATTTAGGGGAATAGAGAAAAGAAAGGATGCCAGGTTCTCTTTCAGCTCCTTCATGACATCTAATTCACATCTATCTTCTGAGGAAATAAATCTGAGGCTAAACAAAATGACAGAATAAATGTCAGACATACTAATTTCTTCTACTAAGTCAAGCTGATACACCAGTCGCCAGATAATTATTCTAAGGAGATCAAGGTTTCTTACTGTTAGTGTTATTAACTATTTGGGACAAACAATTCTTTCTAGAGGTTACCTTGTACATTGTAGGAAGTTCAGCAGCACCCTTAGATTCCAGAACTCTAATAGTTACCTCCCCATTCAGTTATTTTCATAAAAAGTATTTCCAGTTATTTGCAAACAGCCTATGTGGGTCAAAATCATCAAGCTGACATCCAATGGAGCACAAGATAGTTTTGTGGATTACAGTCTTGCGCTTTCTGTTAGACCTTTTGTTGTTGCTGTGACAAAATACCTAACAGAAACAACTAGAAGGATGACTTATTTTTATTTGTTTCAGACTACAATCATTGGTTCAGTAGACACTGGGACTTTGGTGGGGCAAATAGAAGTAAAAAGTGTATTCGCACTGATCCTCAGATGCTATGGCAGGAAGAAAGGTAAAGGCAGCTAACTGCCAAATACAATTCCCAGTTAGAGTGCATTTTAAAATAAATGTGAACGCTGCACATTGATAGTTTATGGCTGTATTCCCAATTATTAAGGAGGCTGAGAGCTGAGCTCCCAATTTGGAGCCAGCCAGTCCAGGCAGAAAAGTCATGAGGTTTTATCCCCAATTAACCAGCAAAAAAAAAAAATAAAATAAAAGTAGAAGTGAATCTTTAGATCTGCTGGTAGAGTGCTAGCCTTGAGTGAAAAAGGTTCAAGAAAGCCTGAGGCACACACACACACACACACACACACACACACACACACACACACACACACACACATGAATGAATAAAAAGAATGTGAGGTTTGAAAGACACTTGTCCACACTTGTTTGTTGCCGCACTAGTCATTATAGCTAAGATATTGTAACGGCTCAGATGCCCTCCAATAGATGATTCAATCAAGAAGAAAATGTGCTGAACATATATAACGGGATTTTACTCATCTATCAGAAAGAATAATATCATACTAGCAAGGAAATAGATGGACCCAGAAAAAATTATGCTAAATAAAGTAAGTCAAGCTCAGAAAGACAAACATTTCCCTTGTGCAAGGATGTTAGATGATATGAGTGTTGCACGATATAGGGTTATATGTTTATACACAAATATTGACCAAAATAATTTATACTTAGGGCAGGAGTATAACAGTGTAACTCCTCAAAACAACTAACAAACTGTTTACAAAATATGTACCAGGGAGGGCTGAGAAGGTGGCTCAGTGGTAGAGCTCTTGTCTTGCATGCATGAGGCCCTGGGTTCAGTTCCTCAGCACCACATAAGCAGGAAAAAAAAGCTGGAAGTGGCGCTGTGGCTCAAGTGGTAGAGCACTAGACTTGAGCTGAAGAGCTGAGGGACAGTGCCCAGGCCCAGAGTTCAGGCCCCACGACCAGACTGCCCCCTCCCAAAAATATATATATACACCAGGGAGTAGAAATATATTCTGTTGGAGGGGGGATGTCAATGAAGGCTGGCATACAAATGGAGGAAGAAAGGGTGATCAAATATAGAGTCGTTGTTCAATGTACACCATGTAAAAATTGAACTCTATAACTTGAGGGTAGAGATTGGATGGGGAAAGATACAGGAGAATGATGGAAATTGCGTCACTGACCAAGATGCCTTGTTCTTATAACCTAACCTGACTTAAGGAATTGAAACCACGTTGTACAACTACTTAGTAAAAGATAAACAAATACTGGGTGCCTGTGGCTCATACCTATTATCCTAGTGACTCAGGAGGCTGAAGCCAGCAAAGGAAGCAAAGTCTGTGAGATTCTTATCTTCAATTAACCCTCAAATGCCAGAAGTGGACCAGTGGTTGAAGCAGTAGAGTGCGAGCTCTGAGCAAAAGAGTTCAGGGATTTTGTTAAAGCCCCAGGACTAGATCAATGGATCGATCAACCGATAGATAGATAGATATAGATAGATAGATAGATAGATAGATAGATAGATAGATAGATAGATAGATAGATAGATAGATAGATAGATAGATAGATAGATAGATAAATAGATAGATAGATACTTTTCACAGATTAGCCCAATTAAAAAATGAATATGAGCTCCTTTTTCCTCTGTCAATGTTGTTGGTATTTTTAGAATGGGAATTTGAGCTGTCTCTTACTATCTCAGCAAAATTAAACTCACCTATCCAAGTACCAAGGTCCACTGATTTTTAAATATTGTTTTGAGTATAAAATATTTTGGGTGCTTATGTAGTTCCCACAAAACTCTGTACTCAATGATGATTCCACTCCTCTGTTTGTTTTTATTTTTTTATTTTTTTTTTAATTTTCAAGGTGATATACAGAGGGGCTTCAGTTGCATAAGTAAGGTAATGAGTATATTTCTTGTCAACCTTGTGTTCCCCAATCTTTTTAAACCCATCAGCCCTCAACTTGGAGAAATACCCCCATCTTCTCCTCTGGATTGCTGGATAGTGAGAGCAGGAGGTATAAGCCAACATGTGATTATGGCATAATAGCATTCAGTAAGTCATAATCATTTCCTTCTTGGAGAAATGGCTGCTTCTTTACCCCTAACCATTAAAGCAGCTTCACTAGACCTCTAGATACCATGTTTCTGTGTATATTTGAAAATGGCCACCTAGAAGCTCTGCACATGTGAACTAGAACTAGATTCCCGGAGTCAAGAAACTGAGCAGACACCACTAAATTGGGAGGAAAAAACTTGACCAAAGCATCTGAGCTTTTAAGGATACAGCCTTTAAGTCAGGGTCAGAACCTTGTCTTTTTTTATTCAACTTGGAAGTGAGAGAATTATTTGCATAGTATTCAAATGTGTCATTCCCAAGAATGTGAACATTTAAGATAGCCGAGCAAGGGGAAATAAGCCAAAAGATATTGCACACAGTTAAAAATAGCCACTACAGAAAATGTGTTTGTGTTTGGCACTGTGCATTTTCACATTCACCCTAATTGGCCATTTGGCTGGCTGCATAAAGTGGACAGCTTCCCTCACCTCTGGGAAATGGGGGTTAGTGCTCTGCTGCCTGCCCCAAAACACAGAAATTGGAGACTATATTAAATACTTCTACAATTAAAGCAAAAATTGTCTTCCTTTCATGTCAAAGAGGAGTTTGCTTTCATGCAAAAATAATTACAAGTCCCTATCACTATTATGCTCTGTTGAGGCTTGGCTTTGGGTTTGGTTTGGATTAATTTGTTTCCCTCCACCCTCACCTGCACCCCCAATCAATGGACCCTTCTCTGGATACTGTCAGATGACCTCACTAATCCAACCACTCAATACTCACTGAGCCAGCACAGCTGGCCTGTCAGCCAACTACCAAGTTTAAAGTAGTACTGTCAAATCTGTTCTATAAATTTTTGCAGCAGCTGATTTGGTCAGATTCCAATGTTATCTCCTTTCCTGAATTTTTTGGAAAAAAAGAAAGAAAATGATTTACTTTAAGGGGATACATGAACCACTTTTGCCTCTCTAGCATTAATCTTGCAATTTATTATGGCTGTAGGACTACAGGTTTTGTCAATAGATTTGGAAACTTAGAAACTACATTCATGACAATATATACTATGAACACTGTCCAAAAACAATACTTTTATTCTGAGGTATGTGAACTTAAGAAATGAAGGAATTTTTGTTTTGCTCGTAACAAAGGCTAGGAGAAACATGCAGTATAATCTGTAGGAAAATAACATTGTTAGAGGAAATCATGTATCTCTGATAAATAGTGAGCACAGCTTACTGGTAACTAGGAGTGTAGGGCCTTCATGAAAAGCACTTCAGAAGGAATGCTGGCATTTTTCCAAAAAGGGACACATTCTAAGGAAAGCTATGGGCTGTCAGTTGTTTTAAGTTACCACCTTCTCTCTGAGAACTCCTTTTTTATTTCTCTCAAGATAGCATTGAGTTATCTCTCCCTATCTTTGAAAGCCCATTTTATATCACCTGCTTCTCTGAGTTGCAAAAGTTCCTTATCCAAATATAAATGGATCCTAAGGAATAGATGGTGCAGGCCAGTCACAAACAATCATAAAAGGATTTTGGAAAGAAATAACTCCAAATCATCTTATAAATATTATAGGCATTAGGCTCAATATTCTTGGTTTTTTTTTCATTTTCTTTTACTTGTGTGTGGGGGGAAGCGGGGGCGAGGGGGTTCTGGACCTTAAACTTTGGGCCTGGGTGCTTAAGTGGCTTTGGATTCAAAGTTCCACTCTACCACTTAAGCCACAGCTCCACTTCAGCTTTTTTGGTGATTAATTAGAGATAAGACTCTCATGAGCTTTCCTGCTTAGGCTGATTTTAGACCATAATCCTCAGATCTCAGCTTCCTGAGATGGTAGGATTACAGATGTGAGCCACCAGTGCCTGGCTCAATAATGGTATTTTTGAGTGACAGTTACATGAGATGAGTTTTATCCTACTGGATGGGAAATTATTTTTGGAAAAAATACCTGACTCTATTTTACTAAATTTGAAATGTTTCAGGAATATTGATTGATAGTACGATTGTTCTATTAATTGCCAACATATCAATTCTTGTTGAATCAAAACCTTTCATTAACATTTTGAAGTAGTAGACATATAAAACTAAAGATCTGTTATTAAAATTTTAGTTGCAATTTTAATCTCTTTCAATGTTGGCTTAAGACAGAAAAATCATGAGGAGGGAGTATAGTTGTGGAGGTGAGATGGAAGGGATGGTGGTGGAAAAAAAACCGAGGAGGCAACAATGCTTGATAGGAAATGTACTCATTACCTTGCTCATGTAACTGTTTTTATTTTAATTTTTTTATTGTGAAAATACTGTACAGAGGGGTTACAATTACATGGGCAAGATAATGAGTACATTTCTTATCAAGCATTGTAGCCTCCTCCTTTGTTTACCCTTCCCATCCCTTCCCATCCTCCCTCACCCCCACACCAAAACCTCCCCCCCCCAAGTTGTAAAGTTTGTTTTCAACATGACAACTTGTACTTCTCATTGTTGCAACAGGTCCACCTGTAGCCTTATTTAAATGACTTGTTTATTCTCTTCCCCTCCACAAATTATACTGACATCAAATACAGTGAAAGCAGGGGTTATACTGTGGGGGAGGGACATACAAAGCAACAAAGAAATCATCTTATAATTGCGATAGAAACAAATGCATGAAAAAAACATTTAAAATACTTATCTTAGGGTTCATTTTCCTAACATCACCTTATCTGATCTTTTCTGCTTGACTTATACATATACTAGATATTGCAAATAAGGGAAATCATGGGACCTATGTTTCTTTGGGCTTGGCTTACTTCACTGAATATAATTTTTTCCAAGTCTTTCCATTTCCTAAAAAATGGGGCAATGTCATTCTTTCTGATGGAGGCATAGAATTCCATTGTGTATATATACCACATTTTCTTGATCCATTCATCTACTGAGGGGCATCTGGGTTGGTTCCAGATCTTAGCTATGGTAAATAATGCTGCAATAAACATAGTTGTGCTGGTAGCTTTAGTGTGGTCTTGTCTGTAAACATTTGGGTAAATGCCCAAAAGTGGGATTGCTGGATCATAGGGGAGCTCTATGTGGAGTATTTTGAGGAACCTCCATACTACTTTCCAAAGTGGTTGAACAAGTTTACACTCTCACCAACAAAGAAGTAAGGTTCCCTTCTGTCCACATCCCCTCCAGCATCTGTTGTTATTAGAGTTCTTGATTTTTGCCATTCTAACTGGGGTGAGGTGGTATCTTAATGTTGTTTTGATTTGCATTTCTTTTATGGCTAGGGAGGTTGAGCATTTCTTCATGTGTCTATTGGCCATCCTTCTTTCTTCTTCAGAGAAGTTTCTCTTTAAGTCATTACTCCACTTATTTATTGGGCAGTTGTTTCTTTGAGGATTTGTTGTTGGGGGATTTAATTTTTTGAGTTCCAAATATATTTTAGATATGAGACCCTTGTCCGTTGTATGGCTAGTGAAGATCTTCTCCCAATCCGTGGGCTTTCTATTGATCTTGCTAGCTATGTCCTTTGCTATGTAGAAGCTCTGCAACTTCATGCAATCCCATTTATCCAACCTTTCTTTGATTTGTTGTGTTTCCAGGTCTCTATTAAGAAAATTTCGGCCTGTGCCAAGGAGACCTAGGGTTTCTCCTATTCCATCCTGTAATGTTTTCAGAGTGTCTGCTTTGACTCTGAATTCTTTGATCCATTTGGAGTTGATTCTGGTGCAGGGTGATATATAAGGATCTAGCTTTAGTTTTCTACAAGTAGTTAACCAATTTTGCCACCACCATTTACTGAAGAGGCCAGCATTATACTTAATGGTGAAAAACTAAAGCCATTTCCTCTTAACTCAGGAACAAGACAAGGATGTCCACTCTCTCCACTTCTCTTCAACCTAGTATTAGAATGCCTAGCTACAGCAATAAGACAAGATGCAGACATAAAGGGGATCCAAATAGGGAAAGAAGAAATAAAACTCTCCCTCTTTGCAGATGACATGATCTTGTATTTAAAGAATCCCATAGACTCCACTCCCAAATTACTCAAGATGATTTAAAACTTTGGCAAAGTAGCAGGGTATAAAATTAACCCCCCAAAATCAATGGCTTTTCTGTATGCCAACAATGAGAAAAGTGTTGCTGAAATTAGGAAAGCAACTCCATTTGTAATAGCCCCACAAAAAATAAAATACTTAGGAATTAACTGAACCAAAGAAGTGAAGGAACTCTATGATGAAAACTTTAAAAACTTGAAAAAGGAAATCAAAACAGAACTTAGAAAATGGCAAAAACTCCCATGCTCCTGGATTAGAAAGATTAACATTGTGAAAATGGCAATACTTCCCAAGGCTATCTACAAATTCAATGCGATACCTATCAAAATTCCAACCTCATTCTTCAAGGAAATAGAAGAGGCAATCCAAAAATTCATATGAATCAATAAAAGACCCCGAATAGCAAAAACGCTCCTCAACGGAAAGAACACTGCTGGAGGAATATCAATACCAAATTTCAAACTCTACTATAAAGCCATAGTAATCAAAACAGCTTGGTACTGGCACAAGAACAGACCTCAGGACCAATGGAATAGAATTGAAAACCCAGAAATGAACCTACAGAACTATAACCATCTAATCTTTGATAAGGGAGCTAAAAAAAATAGAATGGCTCATGTAACTATAACCCCTCTGTACTGTATTTTTACAACAAAAAACTTATTAAAAAAGAAAAAAAGAAAAATCATGAGTAAAAATGGTGAAATAACTTATTAAAAGACTAGAATATTTTTACTTAGATTCTAGCTAAATCAGATATGAGTCTCCCAATTAGAGGGTATTAGAATGGCATATGTGTGACTTTGAGAATAAATGGAGATACTCACCAAACACATAACAAAATCTCAATAGGTGTTAGTAGCTCATGGCCATAATCCTATGTAAAAATGAGAAGATCAGCTGAGCATTGGTGGTTCATATCTGTAAAACAAGCTATTCAGAAGGCTGAGATCTGAGCATCACTGTTCAAAGCCAAACTAGGCAGGAAAGCGTCTCATGGGAGACTCATCTCCAAAAAATAATAAGTGGAGCCATGCCTCAAAGTGTTAGAGGGCTAGCGTTGATAGAAAAACATCAGAGATGGTGCTGAGGCCCTGACTTCAAGCCCCAGGATTGGCACAAGGAAGAAAGAAAGGAAGAAAAAAGAAAGAAAGAAAGAAAGAAAGAAAGAAAGAAAGAAAGAAAGAAAGAAAGAAAGAAAGAAAGAAAGAAAGAAAGAAAGAAAGAAAGAAAGAAAGAACAAAAGAAAGAAAGAAAGGGAAGAAAGGGAAGAAAGGGAAGGAAGGAAGGAAGGAAGGAAAGAAGGGAAGAGAAGGAAGGAAGGAAAGAAGGGAAGGGAAGGAAGGAAGGAAGGGGAAGGGAGGGAGGGAGGAAGGGAAGGAAGGAAGGAAGAAAGAAAGGGAAGAAAGAAAAAGAAAGAAAGAAAGAAAGAAAGAAAAGAAAGAAAGAAAGAAAGAAAGAAAGAAAGAAAGAAAGAAAGAAAGAAAGAAAGAAAGAAAGAAAGAAAGAGAAAGAGAGAGAAAGAAAGAAGAGAGAGAGGGGGGAGGGAGGGAGGGAGGGAAGAAAAAAGGGAGGAAGGGAGGAAGGAAGGAAGAAAGAAAAGGAAATAAAAGGGTCATGATTCCAGGCCAGACTAGAAAGAAAAGTTCCTGATATTCCTTCTCAACCTGTATCTGTTCTCAGTGGTGTGCACTTATCATCCTAGCTCCATAGCAATCTAGGATTGGGAGTACTGTGGTTCCAGGGAAATCTGGGTAAAAAAGCCATGAGATTCTATGACAATGTAGGGGAGCTGGATGTGGTGGCATGCATCTGTCATCCCAGCAATGACAGGAAGCCTGAAATAGGAGATTCACAGTCTAGGAAGCAAGACTCTTTTTATAAAAATACCAGCACAAAATAAAGTTAGAGGTGCAGTTGAGTGGTAGAGTACCTGCCTACAGAAACATAACCAACAACAATAAATCCTGGTAACAAAATGTGATCATCTCAATTTTGGTCATTTTGAGACTGAAGTAACTAAACAGTTTATATTAGAAAACAATAGTTTATTGTGTCTACTAATGGCGCAATAGCAATGCTTGAGGAAGTTGCAATTCAAGCATCTGTAAGAAATGGGTATGCCATACAGAATGAAAGTAGACACTTTAAATGGCTCTTTATATCATCCATTCTGATGACATAGCTATACAGCTATTACATAGAGTTGAGCTGCACCACAATGCCCTGGCCCTCCATCATTTTTCAGTGATGTTGCTATTTACTGCTCAAACAGTTCCTTTTTTTCTGAGAAATGAGTACAAATGGTCCATGAAAGAATATGTCAGGGAAAGGGTGAGAAATGAGAAAATTAAAAAAAATGTAGACTCTTTGACAGAATCCTAAGGTTATATTTCTTTGGGTTTTAAAAACTCTTGGATTTATAACTTTTCTTAGGAAGAAAAACTGCATAAAAATTGATCAAAAGTTCCTTTAAAAATAGCTTCTGTCATCACAT